>NC_082654.1:3635000-3640000 GCF_028023285.1 Balaenoptera ricei
GTCACTGTTTTTATTATTGGGTTATTGTCATTGTATTTAGTAGCATTTTAATTATAATCTCATAAGTTCATGGTGTAATAAGTATGTACTTAAAGAAGAGAAAGGAATACTTCTATAAGTAGTACAGTTAGGGACAAATCAAAGACAGGAAGAAGCTGAATAACTTGCAAGGGGTCAGACACTCGTTGACGAGATTATATGGAGGCTTTTGCCTCTCGGTACAGGAATATTTCCATGGCACTGTGAATCCTCTTGTAAAAGTTAATTCTAGATTAGGAAGAGTTTTAAGAATATTCATGACCACACACCTGCAGACAGAAGGGCCATGCAGAAAATCACTATTGCATTAGAATTTTGGTGGCATTTTTATGGAGGCGTGACATTGGCCAAATATGATGCCCTCGTCTTAGGTAGCTGCATACATAACTGTACCTTTCTGTTTTTCAATAAAAAAAACAAGTTTTCAAATTTTCTACGTCCCCATGTTTGGGTTATTTATAGACTGTATTTCCTGTTTCAGTAGTCCACTGCAAATCTTGGGTTGTATGATTAGATTGAGGCGTGATATGCTGAGGACAAAGTACAGGAATGGTGACATGGTGCAATGCAGCCATTTTGTGGGTATGTGACATGCGGTGTCATGTCACATTTAGAGCATCAACAAGAGGCCTGCAGTTGAATACACAAGTGAAGGACAGTGGAGCTTGCTTAGAGGCTCAGTTTCCTGTCTTTTTCACATTCTATTCTGACTGAGATATTACTTTTTGAGTTCTTGACACCCAGTAGATGCAGGACAAATATGTGTCACGTGAAGTAGAAGGCACTTGCCCTCTGGCTGTGAGGGCTCTGGTTTCTTCAGCACAAAGTTAACCTCAGCCTTCTCGCCCTCTACAGACTTTCAGGAGGAGACAAGTAGAGAAGCCCACCGTGGAGATCACTCAGTAGCTCCAAAGCTAGCTTCCTGGGTGTGTTTTCACACTGGAGGTGGCACAACTGGGTGTAATTCCTTACCCTTCACCCCCAACCTTCCTTTGGTCCCTGCCTTCCTTCGCTCCTTCTCTTCTTTCCACATCTGTCTGTGCCAGACACCATGCCAGGTGTGGAGGATAAAAGGTTTAATAAACCCAGGCTTTGCCTCACCAGTGGACTGGGGGATCCCCAAGGGCAGACACGTGGACACAGATCTGGACCCTGATATGACACTGCAATAACTAGAACACGTAAGAGGGATATCTAAGTGCAGATGTTGTGCAGAAGGATTAACTTTGACTATGGTTGGGTCAAGGAAGGCTTCACAGAGGAGGAGAAGCTGCGTAGGGTTTTGAAGGATGAAGAGGAGTTTGCCAGGCCAACAAGATGGGGGCAGCATTTCAAAGAATGAGCCGAGAACCGTTTGCTTTGCTGTGTGCCTCTCTAAGTAGCTTGGCAGGCCTGGCTGGAGCATCCATAGTTGGCGGAAGGAGGAGAGTGGAGACAGGCAAGCTTTGAGAATGAAGCAGAGCTCCGCTGAGCGAGTTTTCCGAAGAGCAGCAGTAGGGAGCCACGGCAAGGCTGGCGGCAGGGTAGTGCTGCACTCAGCTTTGTGTTGGAGAGAGAGTCCCCCTCTGCCGCCGTTGTCCTTGCCTCCTATCGTGCTGGGTCACTCCGCTGGGATCCCTAGCGGTGGGGCCCACACTGCAGACTGTCAGCTCTGCAGCTGTGACAACATCTGCACGGAGCATGCGGACGGCATTTGGCGCCGAGGAGGAACAGAGAGCAGGATTGAAATGAAACCAATAATGGGTTTTTTAAACATTTGTTTTATTGTCACTCTAAATGTGCGCCCTCCTTTAACCCGGCGGATGGAATTCTATTGTGTCCGAGTCCACTGACATTGGAGAATGGTTTTTGGTAAAGAATGTGTCAAGGAGAAGGAGAGGAAATGTTCAAAGCTGCCCTTTCCTGGCCTGTGGAGCAGGTGGGGGGTCCGCTGGCCTGACCGCTCAGAGCAGTGCTTTTGGAGCTGTTGCCGGTAGGAGGGGCAAGAATTTGACTTTTAAACACAGAGCGCTGCAAGCAGGGAGATACCCTTGCATTGTGTTTTCTTAATCAAAACACGATGCCAAAAACCCTTTCTAGGGAAGGGAAACTTGGGCACCGGCACGATCTTACTTATAAATAGCTCAGACCTGCTCCGCCACCACCCACCCCTGCAGCCAGCGGGAGCTTTGAAGGATGCTGTCAAGCCATCCAACTTACACCCTTCCCTAGTCATTGTAGGCAGAAACAATGCCATCTTCCCGAAAGGAAATCGGCAATAAAAACTCCTGCAGGATTTCCTATTCGGAGTTTTTCCCATTCCTACCCGAGATGGGCAGCCCTCCCGCCCACCGCCAAGCCCACCACCCCGTGACAGTTCACCCACGTTCACCGGTTCCAGGCACTTAAGTATCTGGCTTTTCCTGAGAGGGGCATGGAAACTGCTTTTACAGTTCAACAAAGCCCTTTTTTCTTTTTTCTCCCCCAAATTGCCTTTCTGTTTCACATATCTTAGGAAGCTTCTGAAATAAACGTAGAAAACGTCAGAGGATAAAATGGCAAATGTTTTTATAAAGTGCCCAGTTGGCTTGAGAATGCTTTGTGATCACGTTTTTTTAAATTAATAGGTGGATATGTTTTTCTCTTTCTCCTTCTCTCTTTTTAAACAAATGTTATGCTTTACAGCAGCACGATCTTGCTGCTTCACAGTATCGATAAATGCAGGTACACCTGCACTATAAAATCCACTTTACATGAAGCAGGCCATTCCTGTTTTATAGCCCATTTTTCACCCATTGTTCTCAAGTCGTGTCATAGGTGTGTTGTAATGGGCTGGGGAGGTGGACGCCAGTTTAACAAAATGGTCTCATTTTGCCAACTTTAGTGCCAAAATCTGGATTGAAAAACGCAGAACTAATATCCCAGTAGATGTGCAATATGATGTCACTTCCCTGAAAATGGCCAAGATAAACATCTATTTCCAGATCACTTGCACTTACAACATGAATTCTACCTCTTTTTCAATCCCCAAATTACGGTTCCTGTTTTCTAACAATTTTAATGTTAACCTGGTTGACATTTGAACTTTCCTGACTTTTTCTCAGACTCGGAGATTTTATTACATTGCTGGTGGAGGAGGAAAAATTCCATTCCAAATATAATGATACTTTTGGAGCCTGAAAACCTGCAAACTTTTAAAAATGAGGCGAGGCAGACTGAATAGTCCTTCTGACGGAAGCGTATACACAGACGTGCCATTGAGAACCTCAGGCCTTGCCCCACGGGGCTCTGCAAAGTGATGCCTGTTGATTGGATGCTCCTTTGCCATCAGGGAAGCTTCATCTTTTGTTTTTATTTCTCTTTAAATGGGTGAGTGGAGTTAGTTTGTATCAGTATGAATACATGTAATTACCAGCAAGGAATTATCTTCTCAATGAGTGGAGTGTTTGTGGAGTGTCTATTACATCAGGCAAGGCTCTCTGGGGATATAAATATATAGGCTTGTTGCTCACAGACAAAATAAGTTGAGCATCTACTATATGCCGGGCCCCTTACGTACATTATCCTAATCCACACGAAACTCAGGCAGAGTCGAGGCTGTAGTCCCCATTCTACAGATAGGGAAACTGAGGATGAGCGATGATAAATCACACAATTGTTGCTGGTACTGCTGCTGCTACCAAAGGTTTCCCACTACATCTCATTCGCTGGGCACTTACCGCGCACCAGTGAGCTGAGCACTTCCTGTGATCGTGTAATGTCCCTTTGAGGGAGATGCTGTTACTTACCCATTTTACAGATGAGGTATGTGAGGATGGGCATGGTGAAGTTCCTCGGGAGCAAGGGCTGGCATTAAGATTCACAGCCAGACTCTGTAGCCTGGCCTGGGATACGCACCTCCGTTGCCAGGCTGGGGAGTGACTGTTCTCCCGAGTACACTCCATGGACAGAGAGCCCCACACATGAAGATGCTCACGTGTATATTTACTCCTGGAAACATGATGTGCAATGCAGAGCTGAGGCATGCAGGGGCAGCACCACGTATTAGAAGAGCTCAGGGAGATAGAAAGGGTGGGCAGGGGGGTTCTTGAATGGGACCCGCAGCAGACACAGGAAAGGTGAGTTGCGGTTTGTCTGCTCTCCTGCATTTGCAGTTCCTTTTTCTGGTCTCATCGCCCCATCATCTTCTTGCCCTCTCTACTCTGGCCAGACTGGTTCACTCACCTGAATATCTGTGCCAGCAGGTGGGCAATGAGCATGTGGTCTGACGAGTTGCTAAGTGTGCCTAAGCTGTTGTGGATGGCGACCACCTCCTCCTGCTACTACCACCTACTACTACCACCTGTTACTACTACTACCAGCACCACTACCTACTACTACCACTACTGCCAGTACCTATTACTACTACTACCGCTACCACTACCTACTACTATTACTACTACTACTATCACCACTACCTATTACTACTACTACCAGCACCACTACCTACTACTACCACTACTACCAGTACCTATGACTACTACTACCGCTACCACTACCTACTACTATTACTACTACTACTACCACCACTACCTATTACTACTACTACCAGTACCACTACCTACTATTATCACTACTACCAGTACCTATTACTACTACTACCACTACCACTACCTACTACTATCACTACTACTACCACCACCACTACCTATTACTACTACTACCAGTACCACTACCTACTACTATCACTACTATCACCACTACCTATTACTACTACTACCTACTACTGCTAATACCTATTACCTACTACTACCACCTACTACCATTATCTACTACTACCACCACCTACTACTACTACCTACTACTATGGCTACTACTACTACACACACACGTTCTATATTCACACTCGCTTCTCTCCCTCCCTCCTTCTCTCTCTCCACACTCAGACACACACAAACACATACATATATAATACAAAATATGACATACATATAAATGATACA